>NC_073692.1:126991993-126998993 GCF_029784155.1 Uranotaenia lowii
TTTATTGAGCAATCATACAACAATGCAATCCCGATCAGGAAAGCATATCAAAATTATAACCCAAACGTATCTCACCGAGATATTCACATCTGATTCAGTTATAATTAAGTAATCTTAATTTTCGATTTTAAGTTTCTCCAATCTGAATTATATCTTATTCTGATTGACAGACTTGAATGGGGTTTAACTCATTCTCAATGATAAAGATTTTTTTCGGATTGTCTTAAAATAAAATGATTATATCATATTTTGATATACGTGCAACTTTTTATGAAACACGGACATCGAAGTCAACGGCCCAAACCGTACATTAATGAGTTTCACTCAACAAATCCATAAAATTGATTCCAATTTTCGGGAAACCAAAACTGGAGCATGATTTCAGCAAATAATGTGGTTTATTGACATTTCACTAGAAATTTTTCTCGAAGCACTCATATCTTGATAAGTTATAATTTTGATAGGTTTTGTTCTACCCAATATCAAACTATGCTATCTGAACGAGATATAATCTTGAAAGGAGCATATCTAAAATTGATATAATTTAGCTATGATCGTATAGATATTTTGATATAATTTGAGATATTTTAACATCCTACGAGTACTGAATTATAACTTATTTTGATAGAAAAAAATTGAGTATCAAAATATCTCATCTTGATATAATTTTGTTTTTCCCTTCTGATCGGGATAGGTACATTTTGTCAAGACGAAAATTCATATGAAAATTCATTTCAGATGCTAAAAACACGTGCTAACTTTTCTCGCTAGCTTAATTGAGCTTCTTGTCACGTTTTAAAACTTATGCTCTTGTCAATAACATGCGTTTACACTTGTCGGATGTGCTGCATATGCTTCTTATAACAATTATTAGGCCTCAATTAAGGGTTAATTCGATAGAAAACTGTCAAAATTAGACAGGTGCCAGAACACACATTCATTGTGTAGACAAATCTTTCTTTATCAATTAACCGTCTGGTAGATTGTCTAAGAGCGCTGCATCTAGCAAACGTGAGGGGGATTTCCAAATAAATACGTTGCATCGTTAGTAAGCGTAAACGTGTGTTATAATTCAAGAAGCGCGGGTAGATTAATTAGGGATTCCCAACGCTTAGCACAGCTTTATCTGGGGTTAAATAAAACAAGTTTTTTATTTTGCTCACATTTAATTCCTATAATTGTCATTCAACCGCAGATGATTGATCGAAGAAGCGCCGATTCCGGATTTCTTCGACATTGTTACTCCTGAATAATAATCGAACTTACTGTTGTAGGGAATTCGATATTGTATTTTATAAAGTTTTTATTTTATCAAAATCATTATTGCAACACTAATGAGCACAAAATTGTAAAAAAATAACAACTCAAGCTCAAACTGAGATCATTTTCTCACAGATCTGTATACATGGAGTACAATAATATTATTCAGCTGAAGAAAATAAATTGATTTTATAAATACAGGTACAAATTATATGGCGATGAAGTGAAAAACCTTGTTTTCCTGTAAAGATAGTTGGTACCTGTTATCCAAGGCGAGATAAATTTCGTTTATTGAACCCCTTTCCCCAATCCATCATCACAAATTCGATTTAAGCGAGCATAACAATAAATCATGCCGCTTACGAGCGCTTTCGGTATTCGAAATTTGCAATTTCTAGCCGAATGAATTCAAACTCCCCGTGACCGCCATCCATAGGATTCGAATCAATGCCAGTTCACATAGCACAACTTTTAGGTGGGTGGTTGGTGCAAAATTTCGTTAGTTGACTAAACTTTGGCTGCGCTGGATTTGGTTCGCAAATAGCAACTGAAAACATCCACACAAGGTTAGTAAGTCAACCACAACATGAAGAGGACGATGAACGAAGGCCGGGCCCGTGTAAATCCGGATCGGTGGTTCGTTCAAACTGGAATTGCTGGAACGGCCTATGTCAGCACATATGCCACATTCGATTACGTCGGAATAATTCTGGATACAAACGGTTCCGCAATTCAAGGCGGAAGAATAACCTCACATTTCCCACTTTTAGGTATACGCAGACATGAAGCAGCTTATTCCTTTTTTCTGTAGCAATGTTATACCGGATTCTGAATGTCGTTTAGGCTGGATCGATTCGACTAATCCCGGGTAGGAAATGTTCCGGCGAATCTTACCCATCGATTTTTTCGGAGTTTTATACTAAGTGTGGTTTACTGACAGAGGCGTAAGCAATGAGAGGAAGGTGGGTCCAGAAAAGTTTGTTTATCAATCAGTTTCAGGATTTGTGCTTTGTCTAGTCCTTGCTGTAGCTGGATAATTTATAATGATTTTAAAATAAGGAAAGTCCTTGTTCTGATCTTTGTCATAATCCTTATCTTGATCCTAGTCCTTCGTCTAGACTTTGTACCAAAGCTTAGTTCATTTAGAAATAAAACAGTTATGAATGCGTACCTCGCAACAAATTTGATTTCAACATTTTTGGCTCTGAAACTTACTAAAATTGTTCAACAATCATAATTTCACTGGAATTAACTGAATATTTTCATCTTTTACTGGCAACAATTTTTTTTCCAAATTTTAACGTAAGAGCCTGAAAATTTTCAATAGCTCCAAGTTCCAAGCTAACTTGGTGAGGGTGAGAATCTTGATTGTTTGCAATTAATCCACTATGTTTCTTCGTAGATTGGATAATTAAGCGTTGAATTGTGAAGACGTTAAAAAAAATCAGCCTGTGTCTAAATTATATATTGACTAAATTTCCATTTTCGATATGAAATTTAATGTTATGAGCATTTGTAAACGAGAGCATTCCTGTAGTTGGATGTCCAAGACCAGCAACCTGTTATCTTCAATACAGACCCCGTTCGATTTTGGCAACACGCCCGTACATTTTGTGTTGCCAAAATCGAATGTTGCCAAAATCGAACGGTTTTTTTCTCATCTTATTTTTCAGTTATTTTTACAAAATAACTATCATTATTATCAAAAACGTTATTTTTAGTCAATTTCCGACCATTTGTAATAATTTTTTAATTTTTACATCATATTTTTGATGCATTTTGCACTTTTCCTGTTTTGTTTATAATGTTTTTTTTCTTTTGTCATATTTGATGTCTTTGTCATTCTTCATCATTTTTTAGTGGTTATTTGTCATATTCACTCTTTTGTTTGAATTTGTGTTCTAACTTTTTGAATTTTTCATCTTTTTGTCATTTTTGAGTACTTTATAAAATTTTGAAAAATCTTTGGTTTTTATTGTTGCATTTAATCACCATTTTAGAACATAAAAACGTATTTATGGTGTTTGTCTAAATGAAATTGGTCCTGTTATAACGAAAACGTAAAGGTAATGTTGTTTTTAAAAACCGTTCGATTTTGGCACATGTGCCAAAATCGGATGTTGCCCAAATCGAATGTTGCCAAAATCGAATGTTGCCAAAAACGAACGGGGTCTGTACTTTAAATCTCCCGGTGGATTCTTCATTGAAAATAAAGGATGCACGCAGCGTTTTAATTTTTGCCCCTAAATGTATGCAACAGGATAGTACATTTTTCAATTAAAAATGTTTTAAAAAGAAAACGTTATAAAGCAAGATAAAACTGATAAACAAGCTTTGGTAAATATTATGAATGTGTTTTGTATCCTTAATGATCAAGGAAACTCGTTAAAACCGTAAAAATAGAGACTGATCAATGTAACCACAAAGCATCAAATTCAAAACAGAGACGAAATCGAATTTTTAATCAAATTTACAGTGATCTAATATATTTCTGCAACCATGTTTTACGTTCATTGAAGTCACTACTGATTTTAAAAATATGAAGCATACCACATTCCCCTTAACAGAAAAAATATTGAAAAAAGCTATCAATATTACCCCGGATTACGGTACTCAACAATAGTTTGTCAATCGCAAAAATATATTAAAAAAACAAAATGGTAAAATATGAAAAAGAATAAAAATGGTATATAAATATGATTTTCGAAAAATTTCAACGCAAAAGATAATTGACAGAAAAATAGATACCAATTGCTATGATATGCTGTAATATTGCTGTAATATTATATAACATTGTAATTTTTTTATCTGGTTCTATAAGAATTTGGGCTATTACTTTTACTCTTCACATGATAGAACCATCAAACAAAAATTTCACATGCAATTTTTATGTTCCATAAGAAAAAAGCAGAAGAGTTTGGTTTTAGTTTTTTATTCATTTAATTTTCATCAATGAAATTTTCATTGAAGCTAAAATCAACTCAAATTCAACACAAAAAAAGTGAAATATAAATAGATTGGGCTTAAATCAAGATCTGGTGCCAAATACATTTTTAATTTCCATCACAAAATTCTTTTAAACGAGTCAATATTAAAAAAAATTATATTAGATAAGAATTTCATGACACTTGCGCAAGTATAAGGCATTAAAAAGTATTCAGGTGTAAAAAAGTTTTTGATTTCTAAAATTATCATTCATTTAATATACGGTTGTTTTCAACATCAAACACTTCAATTTTTATTAATAGATAAAAAAACACTTTGAACTTTATATTTTCTCAAATTTAACCTTCAAAAAAATTTTTTTTCCTTATTTTATTGCTTCAAATTCTACCATAAAAATTTATAATAATTTTTAAAGTTCCCATCGATTTTCCAGAATCTTGACCAGCAGAAAGGTTCTATGATTGGGTCGCTTCCCAAGTAACAATTTTAGCTTTATTATGGTCAGCAAAATTTAGTTTGGACTATCGCATTAATCTTCATAAAAAGCTAAAGCGCATTCTATAACATCACCTGGACTCTAATAAAGCCAAAATCAGGCTATTTGGCCCTACCCTAGAAACGTCATCAAGACATATCATTGTTGGTCATCAATGTTGGTCACCAGAGCTTTTAAAAAGCTATTATTAAACATGTTAGAAATTTTTGTTTTTTTCGGTTCTGTGAGTTCTCGGAGTTTTTTTTTTTATTTTTTCCAGCAACCATAATGGTAGATGAATAATGATTGCATTAGTCAGATATGATCTGGTAAAATTAGTATCTAAAAAACCAATGTTTTAACCATATAATGAGCGTCTTTTCTACTGCCAGTCAAGATTTTAGGTAAAATGTATATGAAATAGTATCTTAAAATAAATGCGCCTCGTCAAATCTGATGGTCAATTATGATGGAATTGATGGAAAAAAGGCCTGAAAAAATATTTTCCAATGCTTGTATTGTGAATCCATCAACATGGCGTCATTTTGTACCCTTCGATTTTGCAATCAACATGGCGTGAGTCAATTCATAGTTTTATTATGGTTTAATGATGACCCCAAAAAAGCTACGATTTGACGTTTCTCTCGCAAGCCAACCAATTACACGCTAAGGTTGAGTTCCTCATTTCTGAGTTGTTAATCATTAGTACAGTGAATGAGGACAGACTTTTTGAATGAAAAGGGATTGGTTTTCAATGACCCGTGGAATAAATCATGAGTTGAAGTCAAATTTCGTTGTCTGACGCCATCTTGAAATCCAAGATGGCGGATTCCGCTGAACTTTAAAATGGTGTAAATGACTTGAAATCGCATGAAACCCCAACAAAATGGGTATCGGGTGAAAGTGCTAAACGAGTAGAAGTCGAATTTCGCTATCCGACGCCATCTTGAAATCCAAGATGGCGGCATCCGCTCAACTTTAAATGCTTAATGCTGACAAAAAGTCGCATTAAACCACCACTATACGAGTATTGAATGAAAAGGCTAAGCTAGAAGATGTCGATTTTTTTCTTTCCGACGCCATCTTGTAATCCAAGATGGCAGCTTCCACTGAATTTAAAATGCTGTTAATCAATGAAAATCGCTTGAACACAACTTTTTTTCACGTAATACTACATTTAAACTACTATTTTAAGACAATTTAGATCATTTTAAATCACTTTTATTATTTTTTCATTATGTTTCTAATGCATTTAGAACTTTTCTTGTTTTGTTTATAGTTTTTGATTTTTTTTGCCTGTTATGTAATTCTATTATTCCTATCATGCTATTATGTCTAAATTGTATTGGTCTTATTCTAGCGAAACTATAAGGTTATGTTGTTTCTGTTAATCGTCTGATTTAGGCACATGTGCCAAATTCGATGTTTCCAAAATCGAATGTTGCCAAAAACGAACAGGGTCTGTATTGTGGTGGTTTTTGTGGGATTTTCAGTCACTTACAGATTTTCAGAGAAACGTGAAAAGAGGTATTTAACTTTTATCATTTAGCCTTAGCACCCAATACAATATATTTGGGAGTTTCATGCTATTTTCATTCATTTACAGTATTTTTAAGTTCAGCTGAAGCCACCATCTTGGATTTCAAGATAGCAACAGAATGCAAAAATAAACTTTTTATAGCTTATCCCAATTGACAAACACCCATATTTTGGAGGTTTCATGCGATATTCAATGATTTAGAGCATTTTTAAAGTTTATAGAAAGCTGCCATCTTGGATTTCAAGATGGCGTAAGATAGCAATATTCGACTTCTACTCGTTAAGCCCTTCCACCCACTACCACCTGGGTTTCATGTCATTTTAAGTCATTTACTACATTTTAAAGTTTAGCGGAAGCCACCATCTTGGATTTCAAGATGGCGTCAGATAGCGAAATTCAACTTCTACCGGTTGATTTCTTTCAACTTATACCCCTATAATATAGGTTTTATGCGATTTTCAGTCATTTACAGTATTTTCAAGTTGAGTGGTAGCCGCCATCTTGGAATTTAAGATGGCGACGGGCAACGAAATTTGACTTCTACTCGTTTATTACTTTCACCTAATAACCATATTGTGAAGGTTTCACGATATTTTCAGTAATTTACACCTTTGAAAATAAAAGCGGAAGCCGCCATCTTGAATAAATGATGGCGTCAAGCAACAATTTTTTTCCTACTATTTGGGCCCTTTCACTCAATACTCATATTGTAAAGATATTCATACCACTTTCGGTGATTTCAAGTTTTCAAAGATTTATTTTTTTTAATTTTAACTCAA